>NW_027507825.1:12068238-12088238 GCF_037356315.1 Lithobates pipiens
ATATGGACACATCATTAAAAATATTTTATTATTTCATCAATTACTGAATAAAAAAGGCAGAAAGTGTATAAATATGTTTTTTAATCGATCGCTGAATAAAAAGTCAATTTTATTTAGGTAATATTAAAAATATGCAAAATTGAAAAAATGCTCTTATATAATAAAAAAAATCTCTTTATTGCATACAAATATAAATGGAAGGTTAATTAAAAACTACAAGAGCGCTGGTATGCATAATATTAAAAAATTTAGATGTCAATGTAACATATGCAAGATAGCAAGAGATGCAAAGTGTATTTCTCAACACTGGGTGCTAACGCTCAGAAAACTCCAACACGTTTCGGTCGTACTCTGTCCTGATCTTCCTCGGGGGGGGGGAAGACATCTAATGATATAAAACATATCAAAATTATAGCATTTTACAAGAAAGAAGAAGTGCATAAATATGGACACATCATTAAAAATATTTTATTATTTCATCAACTACTGAATAAAAAAGGCAGAAAGTGTATTTAGATTATATTATAAATATGTTTTTTAATTGATCACTGAATAAAAAGTCTATTTTATTTAGGTAATATTAAAAATATGTTAAATTGAAAAAATGCTCCCAAGTGCCTATAGGTAGCTGAAAAATGTGTTTTTTTTTAAATATTTATTGCATTTTTTTCTTTCTTTTTTTTAAATATAATTTTTTTGGAGAGATATCAGGGGTCTAAACCCCTGATATCTCCCATTTGAGACAGAGAAAGGGACTGAGGTCAGAGATTCCCAGTCCCTTTCTCTGCAGCCTCAACTGCACTGGAGATGAATGAACAGGAGACAGAGTCTCCTTTCCATTCATAAACGGAAGCATACGCACAGTTTACTCTACTCAGTTATGAATGGACAGTCGGTGATCACTGACTCATTGACTGTGCATTCGGAAAAAAGAAGGAGGTGGTAAATAACTTATTTACCAGCTCCTTCCTCCACTCTCCATCCTGCCACATCTGGGACAGGGGGAGACCGGAGGAGAAGTCGGAAAGCTGGGGAGGACACAGGGGGACCCAGAGGAGGACACGGATCAGGACCTGGAGGAGGACACAGGGGACACGGGGAGCACAGAGGGAGACTCGGAACAGGACACAGGGACCCGGGGGGCGCACAGATTGGGACTAGGAGGAGGATACCGGGGACAGTCGGTGCAGCGATGGGGCAGTTACAAGCACTGATCTCCCTGACAGCCACGAGAGGGAGAGGAGGAGAAGCGGGTGTCAGAAAAGCTATACAGGGAAATCAGTGCTTGCAACTGCCCCCACCACCACACCGATCATGTCTGAGGCTGCCCCGGTATTGGATCAAGCATTAGAGCATTTGCACAAGTACAAGTACTCATGCAAATGCTCGGTATCAGCATCGATACCGATACTAGTATCGGTGCAACCCTAGTTTAAACACCACAGCCTACCTGAGTATTGTTGCTGACCATGTCCATCCCTGTATGACTACAGTGTCCCCATCTTCTCATGAAGGCTCCTTCCAGCAGGATAATGCCCCATGTCACAAAGCTCAAAGCATCTCAGCAGTGGAGGGTCCCTGTACTCCAATGGCCTCCACACTCACCAGATCTCAAGCCAATAGAGCACGCGTTGGTGGAACGGGAGATTGGCATCATGGATGTGCAGCCAACAAATCTGCAGCAACTGCGTGATGTCATCATGTCTCTATGGAGCAAAATCTCTGAGGAACATTTCCAACACCTCGTTGAATCTATGCCACCAAGAATGAAGGTAAAAGGGGGTCCAACACGCTACTAGCAAGGTGTTCCTAATAAAGTGTCCGGTAAGCGTATATACTTGTTAGTAAAAATAAAGTTCTACTTACATGGGAGCAAACAGAGGGTTAAGAGATAATGACAGTGGACAGCCAATCCGGGGAGGAGGGGGATGGAGGACCCGTTAGTTCAGGGCGGGGGAGGGGTTATCAGACATCGCATTACAAAGTGATAATGGAGTATTCGGAGAAGATTAGATAATGAGGAGAGGCTCTTCATGGTAACTTTTGATATTTTCACTCTGCAAGATAAGCGGTTTCGCTAAATGTCACATTGTTGCTGTTACAAGAGATGCGATGTATGAAAATGGGACGTCAAGCCAGAATTACACGTCTTAAAGGACATAAACATGATCTAGTGATTTGTGAAGGAGATATTCAGTAACATGGATGGGAAATCCATACAGAATGCCATTTAATAAATGCAAATATATTATTCAAGTGAATATTTATTGTAGGCTTATCATAAGGTTACTACTCCAGCAGCTCATAGCGTCCAGAAGTTTTTTTTTACAGTCTTTATCAATCCCTAACAGTGGCAGGCAGCTGGTGAGTTTTTCTTTGGTGGGCAGCGAATAACCAACCACTCTCCCTCCCGGGTGGCCGGCGGTATGGCACTACCCCGCCTACTGTCTGCCGGTCTGTCTGGCACTTACCCAATCTAGGTGGTGGGCAGTGGATTGTGGGCAGCGGCTCAGTGTGGCCAGTGGCTGGCAGTGGGCTGGGAGCAGTGGCTCTGGTGTCCTCAGCGTGGCAGGTGGCTGGTAGCAGTGGCTCCGGTGCCCTCAGCGTGGCGAGTGGCTGGCAGCAGTGGCTCTGGTGTCCACAGCACAGTGACAGGCTGGGAGCAGTGACTCTGGTGTCCTCTGCATGGAGGTTGGCTGTCAGCAGCGGCTCTGGTGTCCTTAGCGTGGCAGGGGTCTGGCAGCAGTGGCTTTGGTGTCCTCAGCGTGGCCGGGGGCTGGCAACAGCGGCTCCAGTGTCCACAGCAGCAGGCTGGGAGCAGCAGGTCTGGCGTCCTCAGCATGGAGAGTGTATGGCAGCAGCGGCTCCGGTGTCCTTAGCGTGGCAAGGGTCTGGCAGCAGCGGCTCCGGAGCCCTCAGCTCGGCAGGTGGCTGGCAGCAGCGGCTCCAGTTTCCACAGCACAGCGGCAGGCTGGGAGCAGCAGCTCTGGTGTCCTCAGCATGGAGGGTGGCTGGCAGCAGTGGCTCCGGTGTCCTTAGTGTGGCAGGGGTCTGGCAGCAGCAGCTCTGGTGTCCTCAGCTCGGCAGTGGCCTGGGAGCAGCGGCTCCAGTGTCCTCAGCACGGAGGGTGGCTGGCAGCAGCAGCTCTGTTGTTCTCAGCATGGAGGGTGGCTGGCAGCAATGGCTCAAGTGTCGTCAGCGTGGCGGGGGGCTGGGAGCAGCGGCTCCAGTGCCCTCAGCTTGGTGGGTGGCTGGCGGCGGGCTGGGAGCAGTGGCTCCGGTGTCCTTTCCTCCACGGCTTCCGCTGTGTGTATCCTCTCTCCTCCTCCTTCTCCTAGATGTCCAGTAGGATTACCTGATGTTTTAGCCAATCAGGAAACATGTCTCAGACCTGCTTCCTGATTGGTGGGGAGGAGATTTAGTGTGAAAATAGTGAATATTAATTCGCAATTGTCACACAACTGGGTGGTCTTGGAGCGCAATGCTCTGCCCCCCGAGACCACACTATTTTGAAGCCTATTAGAGCCTCTGGCACTAATCACGTGCTTCAAAAAACACCCTCCCCCATTGAAATGCATAGTCTGGCATCCCTGTATATAGATCAGGGTGGCGGACGCAAGGATAAGGGGGTGGCACCCATGCACCCTCTATGGACAGCCACTGATCCCTAACAAAAGCTCTTCCATTGCATCTCATTGTGATTCTAATAACATTCAGTGCTCAAGCCCTGAGGGCAGGGGAGGTCTTTTCCCTGAAACATGGTCCACTGGCTACTCCCCCCTGCTGATGAGAGTTATTAGCGCATTGAAGTCCAGCTTGTTTGTTGTCTCCCAGTGAGCAGCTAGTTACTGATAATGTCACGGCTTAGTCCTTGCAGCCTAGCACTTGGCTACACAGGTGAAAAGGTGATAGCACAAAAGGACAATTGGGAGACCAGGACAGAATGTTGTCACCTTATAACAGGAAGTGTCCGAACAAGGACCTTTCTGGTATGATCACCAAGGATGATTTTAATAAAAGCTGTAGAACTAAAAAAAAAAAAAAAAGTGTAAAATAACAAGTTCTGGGCTTTATTAAAGTGATACTAAACCCAGGACCCTGCATTCACTATACAGTCATGGCCGAAATTGTTGGCACCCCAGAAATTTTTCCAGAAAATCAAGGAAAAAGCAAATTGGACATAATGTCACCAAAAATTCAAAAAATTGGGTGGTCAAAATTCTTGGCACCCTTTCAATATTGTGGATAAATAAGATTGTTTCAAGCATGTGATGCTCCTTTAAACTCACCTGGGGCAAGTAACAGATGTGGGCAATATAAAAATCACACCTGAAAGCGCATAAAAAGGAGAGAAGTTCACTTAGGCTCGGTTCACACAGGGGGCGACACGACTTGCCGCGCCGCGACCTGACAAGTCGCCCCCGTTCTGTACTACGGAACCGTTCTAAGGTTCCTGTACTACTTTTGGGCGACCTCGGGCGACTTGCATTGACTTCTATACAGAAGTCGTTTGCAAGTCGCCGCTGAGGTCGCGGCAGGTCGCGGAGCGGCAAGTCGTGTCGCCCCCTGTGTGAACCGAGCCTCAGTCTTTGCATTGTGTGTCTCTGTGTGCCACACTAAGCATGGACAACAGAAAGAGGAGAAGAGAACTGTCTGAGGACTTGAGAACCAAAAATGTAGAAAAATATCAACAATCTCAAGGTTACGAGTCCATCTCCAGAGATCTAGATTTGCCTTTGTCCACAGTACGCAACTTATCAAGAAGTTTGCACCCCGTGGCACTGTAGCTAATCTCTCTGGGTGTGGATGGGAGAGAAAAATTGATGAAAAGCAAGCTCTGGACTGCCGCACTCTTCAGAAGACCACTTTCTTTTATTGGAAAATCACATCACAGCTCAACAAACACAGCGAACAAGGAAAAATTGCTGATGTTTCGCACTAGCTGTAGTGCTTATTCATAACCTGGCTATAATGGCTTTAAATAAGCACTACAGCTAGTGCGAAACATCAGCAATTTTTCCTTGTTCGCTGTGTTTGTTGAGCTGTGATGTGATTTTCCAATAAAAGAAAGTGGTCTTCTGAAGAGTGCGGCAGTCCAGAGCTTGTTTTTCGTCTGTTGCTAGTGGTAATAGCCAGCACCTGTGGCTTCCCAGCCGAAGAGACAGTTTACAGCCTGCATGTGTGCTCCTGGAGCGGCGAGATCCCTTCTCCTTCAGAGAAAAATTTATGAAATGTTGCATAGCCCGGATGGTGGATAAGCAGCCCCAAACAAGTTCCAAAGAAATTCAAGCTGTCCTGCAGGCTCAGTGAGCATCAGTGTAAGTACAAACTATCTGTCGACATTTAAATGAAATGAAACGCTGTGGCAGGAGACCCAGGATGACACAGAGACATAAAAAAGCCAGAATACAGTTTGCCAAAATGTACTTGAGTAAGCCAAAATCCTTCTGGGAAAACATCTTGTGGACCGATGAGACCAAGATAGAGCTTTTTGGTAAAGCACATCATTCTACTGTTTACCGAAAACAGAATGAGGCCTACAAAGAAAAGAACACAGTACCTACAGTGAAATATGGTGGAGGTTCAATGATGTTTTGGGGTTGTTTTGCTGCCTCTGGCACTGGGTGCCTTGAATGTGTGGCAAGGCATCATGAAATCTGAGGATTACCAAAGTATTTTGGTTCGCACTGTAGAGCCCAGTGTCAGAAAGCTGGGTTTGCGTCCAAGATCTTGGGTCTTCCAGCAGGACAATGACCCCAAATATATATTAAAAAGCACCCAGAAATGGAAGGAACAAAGAGAGAGTTCTAAAGTGGCCAGCAATGAGTCCAGATCGAAATCCCATTGAACAACTGTGGAAAGATCTTAAAATTGCTGTGGGGAAAAGGCGCACTTCCAATAAGAGAGACCTGGAGCAGTTTGCAAAGGAAGAGTGGTCCAAAATTCCGGGCGAGAGGTGTAAGAAGCTAATTGATGATTATAGGAAGCGACTGATTTCAGTTATTTTTTCCAAAGGGTGTGCAACCAAATATTAAGTTAAGGGTGCCAAGAATTTCGACCAGCCCATTTTTGGAGTTTTGTGTGACATTATGTCCAATTTGCTTTTTTACCTCCTTTTTTGTTTTGTTTTGTTCCAATACACACAAAGGGAATAAACATGTGTATAGCAAAACGTGTTACTGCAATACTTTTCGGTGAGAAATCAAAAATGGATTTTCTGGAAAAATTTCTGGGGTGCCAACAATTCTGGCCATGACTGTATCTGGTCTCCAGTGGCAGCCTGTCTACGAAGAGACCCCCTCTAGCCCACACAAGAGGTCCCCCTAGCCTGCCCAATTAAACATCATGTGTCTGGCCATGCACTGTGAGGACCGCCAAACCAACGGGTCTCTACCAGGTCTGTCATGCCCTCACAAGCATGTGACCAGAGCCTCAGGCACCAATTGGCCTGTTTCATGATGTCCTCAGGGAGCAGAGCACTGCACCCCAAATCCTCCCACCCTGCGATACCAGCGAATGAACATTTGGCTTCTGGCTTCCTGTCCCAGCCAATCAAGACAGGAGGCCAAACACCCAGAACCCAGAAAGAAGACCGGGTCAACACGGAAGTTGTGGCTCCAGGCCCCTGGGTGAGTGTGGACCTGGAGGGGCTCGCCCACCCCCCCTCCCCAAAATCCTTTGGCATCGGCCGCTACTGCTGGTCTCCCACAGTACACAGAATGTGGCAATGCAATTATTTTAGTAAAAATAAACTGCTAAATACCTTTTCCCATGGCATGGGATCCCTCTAAAATCAATAGCGAACCCTTATCCAAGCAAGCAGCCTGGCAGGCCAGGAAAAGGGGGGGGGGGGGGTCCTCATGAACCATACCAGGCCACATGCCCTCAACATGGGGGGGGGCATGTTTATGGGGACAAGGGCCTCTTCCTCACAACCTTGGGTGGTTTGTAGGAGTTTATGGGCAGGGGCTTATCGGAATCTGGAAGCCCTCTTTAACAAGGGGGCCCCCAAATCCCAGCCCCCCTATGTGACTGAGTATGGGGTACCCCTTCTCAATTACCAAAATAATGGTTAAATAGTGTTTCTGGCGATTCCTTTATAAAAAATAAAATAAAAATGTCACCCAATATAGATCCACCGTAAATGTCTACCAAAGAAAAACAAAACAAAAAAACAACTACTTGCATATAAGCCTTCAAAATGGGGACATTTGATTTTTCTCTCTTTGAGTCTGGGTCCCATAGACTTTAATAGGGTTCTGGGTTTGGGTCAGAACTTTTTCTATGTTTGAGAGTTCTGGTGTCAAACCTGATCCGTTGGCTGCCCTATGCATGTAGCGTGAAAAACGCATAAAAAAAAGTACGCCTTCACAAGCCCTAGCTTTGAACTTAATGCAGGAAAGGAGGGGGTAGGAGAATGAGCTCATAAACTATACCAGGCCATTTTCCCTCAACATAGGATGGGTGCTTTGGGGTCCCCCCCAAAGCACTATGTTTCCATGTTGATAGGGACAAGGGCCTCTACCCCACAATCTTGGGCGGTGGTTGTGGGAGTCTGTGGGCAAGGAGCCCCCAAATTCCAGCCCCCCCCCATGCGAATGAGTATGGGGTACGTTGTACCCCTGCTCAATTACCAAAATAAGTGTTAAAAAGAAATAAACACACACACAGTTTCTGACAATACCTTTAAAAAATGTTCCCCCCGATGAAGATCCACCATCAATCACAACGCCTTCCGTACTGCCGGAACAGGAAAAAAAGCCAATTACTTGCATATAAGCCTTCAAAATGGGGACATTTGATTTTTCTCTCTCTGAGTCTGGGTCCCATAGACTTTAATAGGGTTCTGGGTTTGGGTCAGAACTTTTTCTATGTTTGAGAGTTCTGGTGTCAAACCTGATCCGAGGGCTGCCCTATGCATGTAGTGTGAAAAACGCATAAAAAAAAGTACGCCTTTACAAGCCCTAGCTTTGAACTTAATGCAGGAAAGGGGGGGGGGAATGAGCTCATAAACTATACCAGGCCATTTTCCCTCAACATGGGATGGGTGCTTTGGGGTCCCCCCCAAAGCACCGTGTCTCCATGTTGATAGGGACAAGGGCCTCTACCCCACAATCTTGGGCGGTGGTTGTGGGAGTCTGTGGGCAAGGAGCCCCCAACTTCCAGCACCCCCCCATGTGAATGAGTATGAGGTACAATGTACCCCTGCTCAATTACCAAAATAAGTGTTAAAAAGAAATAAACACACACACAGTTTCTGACAATACCTTTAAAAAATATTCCCCCCGATGAAGATCCACCATCAATCACAACGCCTTCCGTACTGCCGGAACCGGAAAAAATGCCAATTACTTGCATATAAGCCTTCAAAATGGAGACTTTTGATTTTTCAAGTTCGGTTCCAATAGACTTTAATAGGTTTGATGAGGACTCAAGTCATATTTAGCCTTCTGTGGACCATTGAATGAATGAATGAATGAAATACTTGTATAGCGCACAATGCGAACTGAATTGCCTCTAGGCGGGGGAGGGGGGGGGGTCCCTGTGAGAACACAATATTGATGCTTTGTTTGAATTCTCTTTAATTAGACGATCATTCCCATCTGGATTTCATGCTATGTGGAGCCTTTGGCCTCTTTTTGGTGCCCAACTCCTATCCAACTCACTGTGGAAGTGTGGTGAAGCCCTGAGATGTGGCTGGGTTTTAAACCACGGGCGTACACTGACCCCCTTTATATTAAGGGGTCTACAGGAGCTGGTAAGCAGTTTCTACAGCTGGTGATGGATGATAGACATGGCCATCAAAGAGATTGATTCATTATCACATTGGGGGGGGGGGGGGGGGGGCACTGCACTATGCATGTAGCATGAAAAATGCATAACACGCCTTTGCAAAACCCTAGCCGTGAACAAAATGTGAAATCAAAGATAACGTAAAATGAACGTTAACAAGAGATTCCTGGAAAAGTGCTTCCGTTTGCTCTCCTCGATGGCTGTTCCTATTGAACCATTAATTGCTTTGTCATGCGTGGTGTCATCTTAGATCTCTTGGCGATATTGAAGTAAAATAAACGGGACTGAACTTTTTAGCTTTAATTTCATACGCGGGGCTAATGAACAAATTGCCGGAGATGTAACATTTAGCTGTGTCGTTATGCAGCATTTGGTGTATCGCTAAGTACGGAACGCCGTCCCGAAATAGTAACAATCCAACGGCACTGGAACACCTGTCAGCAACCGTTCTGAAAACCATTCCACCAAATTGCGACATTCTATCACTGCAATTACAATGTTCGTCGGGGTTTAGACACTCTGCAGCAAATGTTCTGTGGTCTGTAAGCTGCTTCGCTTATCTATTAACACAAAGTAGATCAGATAAAACCGCTCCTCACTCCTGTATGGGGCTACCGGAGGCTGGCGGGCGTTCACCGAGTCACCGGAATAAAGCAAGACACTTTTATGAATGGGAAATAACCATCATTTTTAAAATGAACTAATGATTGAAGTGGCTGCAAACCCTTCCATATGCCCAGTGGAGTGACTGGCCTACGGTGATAAACAGAGATAAAACAAACCTTCCCACATAAGCTGTACCTCTTTACCTGCAGCCCTCTCTTCTCTACAGCCATTTAAAGTACAAAATGTATATAGGTGGTCTCGGCTTTCAGAAAGCAGGGGGTGGAGAGCTGAAACTACACTCTGCAAAGCTCTGTGAGGAGAGCTTTGAGAGCTGATTGGAGGGAAGGAGAGCTGAAACTACACTTTGCAAAGCTCCGTGAGGAGAGGTCTGAGAGCTGATTGGAGGGAAGGGACCCCCCCCCCCACCCCTTAACACAGCCCGTAGGAACGGAGCTGAGTCTGTCAATCACAGACTATGTACTGGAGCTCCCTCCCCGTCACCATTTTTCTCTTGGTGTCAAGAAAACCTATCAAAAGTGGTTCAGAGGAATAAGGCAGAAGACAGAAATAACACTTAGTGCTCTAGATTGAGACAACTACACACTATAGATGGAAATTAGACATGTGCAACTCGTTTTGTTCTGAATTTCGTTTTTCCGCCAAAAAATTCAAAAAATGTGTTAATTCGGAAATATTCAAATTAACAAAAACCTGGTTAGCGAACTTTCCCAAAAATTTCGTAAATGAAAAAATGTGTACATTTGAAAATCCGAAAAATTAGAAAAAGTGAAAATAACGAAAATCTGAAATTTGAAAAACCCGAAAATTTGAAAACCTGAAAAAATTCAAAAATCCGATAATAAGAACGAAAATCCAAAAATTTGAAAATCCGAAACAATGACTACCTAATACTAATAACTATTACAAACTATTAAATTATAGGTATTGGAATATCCTTTCAAATGTGGCTGTTAGTGAAAGTAACGAATACAATTTTGCGAATTATCCAAAATAACAAATGCCGCATCTAAACGAATGGAACGTAATGAATTAATAATAATAATAATAATAATAATACAAATAATAAAACCTTTTTATTATTATTATTTACTATTATTAATTTGTTCCATTCATTTAGATTTGGCATTTGTTATTTTGATACATTTGTATTTGTTACATTCATAAACAGCCAAATTTGAAAGGAAATTCCAATATCTATAATTTAATAGTTAGTTATTATTAGTTAGTTATTATTTAGGATTTTTGAATTTTCGGATTTTCGAATTTTCACATTTTAGAACTTACAAATGTATGAATTTTCTAATACTGTATCTAAACGAATAGAATAAAGCGAATTCAAATTTTTCTGAAGTTATGAAGTAAGGAATATGCTTTGTCATTCATGTCTGAGGTTCAGTTTAAGGTAGAAGACAATTTGTAGTTTTTAAAAATGTTGGCTTAAAGTGGTTGTAATGGCAGAAGGTGCATTCTATGCATTAATTAAAAAAAAAAAAACCTTCTGTGTGCAGCCCCCCTCAGTCCCCCCTAATAATTACCTGAGCCCCCTTTCTATCCAGCAATATTGCAGGAATGTCTAAGCTGCCCAGGACTCCCCTCCTCATTGGCCGAGATGGTTGGCTCCCGATGCTGTCAATCAAAATCAGTCATCCAATCAAAAAAGCGAGAGAGCAGGGCCGGGTCGTGGCTCCCTTATCTGAATGGACACACGGAGCTGTGACTCGGCTCGGGTGCCCCCATGGGAAGCTGCTTGCGGTGGGGGGACCTCAACAGAAGGGGGGGGGGGTCAGAAGCTCAGAAGAGGGACCTGAAAGAGGAGGATCTGGGGCTGCTCGGAATTACCCCCCTTCATGACCAGGCCATATTTTGCGATATGGCAATGCGTTACTTTAATTAACTAATAAAATTGACTTCCTTTTTTTCCCCACAGATAGAGATTTCTTTTGGTGGTATTTGATCAACTCTGTGCTTTTTTTATTTTTTTGCACTATAAACAAAAAAAAGCGACAATTTTGAAAGTAACGAATACGGATTTATCTGAAGTTCCGAATTATCTAAAATAAAAAATGCTGCATCTAAACAAATGGAATTGAACAAATTAATGAATGATAACAATAAAAAGGTTTTATTATTTTTATTTTATTTTTTATTATTATTATTATTATTTATTAAGCACTTCAGCCCCGGACCATTTTGCTGGTCAAAGACCAGACCACTTTTTGCGATTTGGCACTGCGTCGCTTTAACTGACAATTGCGCGGTCGTGCGACGTGGCTCCCAAACAAAATTAACATCCTTTTTTTTCCACAAATAGAGCTTTCTTTTGGTGATATTTGATCACCCCTGCGGTTTTTATTTTTTGCGCTATAAACAAAAATAGAGCGTCAATTTTGAAAAGAACGCATTATTTTTTACTTTTTGTTATAATAAATATCCCCCAAAAAAATTTTTCCCTCAGTTTAGGCTGATACGTATTCTTCTACATATTTTTGGTAAAAAAAATCGCAATAATTGGTTTGCGCAAAAGTTATAGCGTTTACAAAATAGTGGCTAGTTTTATGGCATTTTTATTAATATTTTTTTTTACTAGTAATGGCGGTGATCAGCGATTTTTATTGTGACTGCGACATTGCGGCGGACACATCGGACATTTTTGACACATTTTTGGGACCACTGTCATTTATACAGCAATCACTGCTATATAAATGCAGTGATTCCTGTGTAAATGACACTGAAGGGGGTTGACCAGTGGGTGGCAGTGTAGGGGTTAAGTGTTCCTAGGGGTGTGTTACTAACTGTTGGGGGCTGGGCTTTAATTTAGTGAACACTGATCTCTGCTCCAATCACATGGAGCAGAGATCAGCGTCACTAGTTGCTAGGCAGAACGGGGAAATGCTGTTTACAACGGCATTTCCTCTTTCAGCCGCCCTGTGAGACGATCGTGGGTATGCCTGCGGCGATCGAGTCCGCGGGACCCGCGACCGGACTCATGGGGATCCCGAGCAGCACCGCCAGCAGCACGCTCACGATGGCAGGGCGGCAAATTTAAAGGGACGTACATGTACGCCCATTTGCCTGCCCGTGCCATTCTGCCAACGTACATCAGCGTGCGCTGGTCGGGAACCGGTTAATTTGTTCCGTTACATTTGTTTAGATGTGGGATATATTATTTTGGATAATCCGTAACTTCAGATAAATTCTTATTTGCTACGTTCACCAAAAGCCAAATTTAAAAGGAAATTCCAATACCTATAATTTAATCGTTAGCAATAGTTAAGCTATTATTAGTTATTATTTCAGAGTTTTGCATTTTCGGGTTTTAGAATTTTCGGATTTTCATTCTTATTTTTGAATTTTTGTTCTTTGGATTTTCAGTTCCTATTTTCTAATTTTCGAATTTCTAAATTATGAATTTATGAATTTTCGAATTTCCAAATTTTTAAATTACGAATTCATGAATTTCCAAGTTTCTGAATTTTTGAATTTTCGGATTACGAATTTCCAAATTTCAGAATTTTTAGAATTTCTGAATTTTCTAATTTTCAAATATTCCCATTTCTGAATTTATAAATAAATAATAATAAACATGTTATACTTACCTGCTATGTAATGTTTTTTTTTCCTGATCCTCCCCTTCTTGGGTCCCTCCTGGCCCCTCCCTCCTGCTGAGCGCCCCCATAGCATGCAGCTTACTATGGAGGCACCCAAGTAAGCTCATCTCCGAGCTGTTGCTCTGTCTCTCCATTCAGCCAATGAGGAGGCAGAAATACAGAAGGCTGCCATAACCATAGCCATGTACTTTGTTAAACGGCGGGTGCTCCACTTTCGGATAAAAGTGGTCTCCGTGTCGGATTCCCAGCGAGATCACTTTTATCGGCCCGTCCCTCTCCCACCCGAAGGGGTCTGTCCCTCTCCCACCGCTCCCCGGTGGTCTCTGCAGCTTACAGGAGCCATCGGTAGTGTGGAGAGGACGATCGGGCCTTTTCCCCTCTGAGGCTGGAAGTCAAGTGAGAGAATGAAGGGATCCACTCGACTTCATACCATTGGATGACAGAAGCGATGTCAAACGTCACTTCCTCCCAATGGTTTTAAAGGGATAAAAAAATGTATTAAAAAAAAAGATTATTTATTTTTTATTGCATTTTAGCGTACATGTGAGATGTGAGGTCTTTTTGTCCCCAGACCTCGCATTAACCACTTGCCGCCCGCCCTATAACAAATAGACGGTGGCAAAGTGGTTGCATAATCCTGACCGGACGTCATATGACGTGATCAGGATTATGAGCCGCTGCGCGCCCCCGGGGGCGCGCATCGCAGCGATCGTTGTTGCGGAGTGTCAGTCTGACACCCGGCAACTACGATCTCGGTAAAGAGTCTCCGACTGAGACTCTTTACCACGTGATCAGCCGTGTCCAATCATGGCTGATCACAGTGTAAATAGGAAAAGCCGGTGATCGGCTTTTCCTCACTCGCATCTGTCAGACGCGAGTAGAGGAGAGCCGATCGGCTGCTCCTCTGACAGGGGGGGTCTGTGCTGATCGATTATCAGCACAGCCCCCCCGAGGATGCCCACACTGGACCACCAGGGACGCCACCAGACCACCAGGGATGCCCAGAACAAGGTATGCCACCCTAGACCACCAGGGATTCCAGTCAGTGCCACAATGGATGCCAATCAGTGCCCATAATGGATTCCAATCAGTGCCCACAATGGGCATCACTGATTGGCATGCATTATTGATTGGCACTGATTGGCATCCATTAGTACAATATATTATAATACAATGCCGCCTATCAGTTCCCATCTGTGCTGCCTATCAGTGCCCATCCATGCCACCTATCAGTGCCAATCCATGCCCACTTGTGCCACCTACCCATGCCCACCTGTGCCGCCTACCCATGCCCACCTGTGCAGACTAACCCATGCCCACCTGTGCCGACTAACCCATGCCCACCTGTGCCACCTATCCATGCCCATCCATGCCAATCCGTGGCAGCTATCAGTGCCAATTTGTGCCACCTATCAGTGCCCATCCGTGTCGCCCATCAGTGCCACCCATCAGTGCCGCCTATCAGTGCCACATATCGGTGTCCATCAATGCCACCTCATCAGTGCCACTTCATTGGTGCCACCTCATCGGTGCCCATCAATGCCGCCTTATCATTTACCATCAGTTTAACCCCATCAGTGCCCATCAGTGAAGGAGAAAACTTACTTATTTGCAAAGTTTTGAAACTGAAACAAAAAAAAACATTTTTTTTTTCAAAATTTTCGGTATTTTTTTATTTGTTTAGCAAAAAATAAAAACCGCAGAGGTGATCAAATACCACCAAAAGAAAGCTCTATTTGTGGGAAAATAATGATAAAAATTTCATTTGGGTACAGTGTTGTATGACCGCGCAATTGTCATTCAAAGTGCGACAGTGCTGAAAGCTGAAAATTGGTCTGGGCAGGAAGGTGTTGAAGTGCCCGGTATTGAAGTGGTTAAAGAGGTCCTGTCATGCTTTTTTTTTCTATTACAATTCCTTGTAATTGGAATAAAAGTGACCCCATTATTTTTTTTTTAAATGGACATGTAAAAAAAAAAAAAAAAAAAAAACAACAAGTAAAATAAATAATAATAAAAAAAAAAATTAGATCGCTCCGTCCCGCTGAGCTTGTGCGCAGAAGCGAGTGCATACATAAGTCACACCCACGTATGAAAATGGTGTTGTGAGGTATCACTGCGATCGTTAGAGCGAGAGCAATAATTCTAGCACTAGAACTCCCCTGTTACTCAAAAATCTTAACCTGTAGAAATTTTTAAATGTCGTAGATGGAGACTTTTAAGCGCCAAAGTTTGTCACCATTCCACGAATGGGTGCAATTTTGAAGCATGGCATGTTGGGTATCAATTTACTTGGCATAACATTATCTTTCATAATCTAGAAAAAAAACTGGGCTAACTGCTCTTTTGCTTTTTTTTTTCATTCAAAAGGGTGTATTTTTTCCCCAACATACTGTGTTTGTAAGACCACTGCACAAATACAGTGTGACATAAAGTATTGCAACAACCGCCATTTTATTCTCTAGGGTGTCTGAAAAAAAATATATATTATTTTTCAGAGTTCTAAGTAATTTTCTAGAAAAAAACAACCTGATTTTAACTTAGAAAGTTAAGTTTCTAAGTTAACAAGTTTGAAAACTAGGCCCGGTCCTTAAGTGGTTAACCACTTCAGCCCCAGAAGGATCCCTTCCTGACCTGAGAACTTTTTGTGATTCGGCACTCCATCGCTTTAACTGACAATTGCACGGTCGTGCGACATTGTATCCAAACAAAATTTACACTTTTTTTTCCCCACAAATAGAGCTTTCTTTTGGTGGTATTTGATCACCTCTGTGTTTTTTATTTTTTGCGCTATAAACAAAAAAAGAGCGACAATTTTGAAGAAAAAGCAATATTTTTTACTTTTTGCTATAATAAATATCCCCCAAAAAATATCCCCAAAAATATTTTTTTTTCCTCAGTTCAGGCCAATATGTATTCTTCTACATATTTTTGTTTAAAAAAAAAAAAAAAAAAAAATCTCAATAAGTGTATATTAATTGGTTTGCGCAAGGAAACAGGGAGCAGTGATCTCTGTCATGAAACTAGGCAGGACAGGGAAATGCTTTGCTTACAAAGGCATCTCTCTGTTCTACCTCTCCGTGACATGATCACACGGGCACACGGTGGACATCGAGTCTGCGGGACCCGCGGTCACGGTTACGGAGAACACGGCATACGCGTGCCCGGCAGTGCCACTTCTTGAAGGGGACGTACCTGTAAGCCCTTTTGCCCACTCACGGCATTCTGACGACGTATATCGTTGTGCAGCGGGCGGGGAGCGGTTAAACACCAGCAAACAGGAAACAAGCTAACATGAAGATACAATTGAACTACAACCATATAACCAAAACACCTAAGTAACAGGAGGCCTAACTACAATCTACCATACTATATATAATATGTACAAGATGTGGAGCACAGGTCTCAGGGAATAACAGAGATGCAAAGGAAGGGTGAACCAGGACTGGGATCAGTAACAAGGGGAGCAGATATAAGGTGCGGGAACAGGATTGCAAGGCAAGAGCAGTAGCATGGTAAATGGCAGCACCATCTGACTTAGAACAGCAAAGCAAAACACAGTAGCAAAGGTGTATTTGCAGAAGAGGGCCCGAAGTACTCTCCCAGCAGTCAGCATCAGGTTACTAGGATCTGTTGACTGCTGAGAGACACCCACTGGTGGACAATGGAATTACAACTTTCAGCTCTGGTAAGCACAGTGCCACCTGCAGGTGACCCAAGTTCTCATGGGAGTGAAGAGTGGAAAATGGAGGGAAGGAGGAGTAGCACGCTTTGGAGAGGAGGCGGTGGTGGCCAGAGACAGAGGTTCTATCAGATTGGTGAAAGGGTGGCTGTATGGGATGCCCTTTTAACTGGCAGAGTCTCTTTATTAGGGCCCCCTGCATAAAGGAACCCTCCTAGGGATCGGGCCTGGACCAAAGTGTGTGAGGCCTCGTGAAGTACACAGTAGCTTACCTCCATGCCTTGAGGCTGAAGAGTAAAGTGTATTGTGTAATGTTTGCAATAGAGCTGGTGGAGTGAATCAGCGCTCAACGTAGTATTTGGCAAAACGTCCCCAGTCCTTACCAGCCAGCATCAGGTTACTAGGATCTAGAATCTGCTGAGAGACACCCACTGGTGGACAATGGAATTACAACTTTCAGCTCTGGTAAGCACAGTGCCACCAGCAGGTGACCCAAGTCCTCACGAGAGTGAAGAGTGGAAAATGAAGGGAAGAAGGGAAGGAGGAGTAGCACGCCCTGGGGAGGCTGTGGTGGTCAGAGTCAGAGGTTCTATCAGATTGGTGAAAGGGGGGCTGTATGGGTTGCCCTTCTGAGCGGCAGGGTCTCTTTATTAGGGCCCCCTGCATAAAGGAACCCTGCTAGGGATCGGGCCTGGACCAAAGTGTGCGAGCCCTCGTGAAGTACAAAGTAGCTTCCCTCCCTCCCTGCCTTGAGGCTGAAGATGAAAGTGCATTGAGTCATGTTTGCTGTTGGAGCTGGTGGAGAGAATCTGCGCTCAAAGCAGTATTTGCCGAAACATCTCCAGTCCTTACCAAGACACTTGTAGACATGTCAATAAATTTGTTTTGTTTCGTTCCGTTCCATTTTGTATTAGAATTAATTCGTATTTTGTAATTCGCGTCCGAAATTCAATTTGGATTCGTAGGAAATACAAATTTTCATTAGGTACATTAACTTTTCGTAACAATTACGAAAGTTCGTTATGGTGAATTTATCATTATGAGGGGCTCCCACCATCCCTGTGCTGTGCTCATTATGAGGGGCTCCCACCTTCCCTGTGCTGTTCTCATTATGAGGGGCTCCCACCTTCCCTGTGCTGTGCTCATTATGAGGGGCTCCCACCTTCCCTGTGCTGTGCTCATTATGAGGGGCTCCCATCATCCCCGTGCTGTGCTCATTATGAGGGGCTCCCACCATCCCTGTGCTGTGCTCATTATGAGGGGCTCCCATCATCCCCGTGCTGTGCTCATTATGAGGGGCTCCCATCATCCCTGTGCTGTGCTCATTATGAGGGGCTCCCACCTTCCATGTGCTGTGCTCATTATGAGGGGCTCCACCATCCCTGTGCTGTGCTCATTATGAGGGGCTCCCACCATCCCTGTGCTGTGCTCATTATGAGGGGCTCCCACCATCCCTGTGCTGTTCTCATTATGAGGGGCTCCACCATCCCTGTGCTGTGCTCATTATGAGGGGCTCCCATCATCCCTGTGCTGTGCTCATTATGAGGGGCTCCCACCCTCCCTGTGCTGTGCTCATTATGAGGGGCTCCCTCCTTCCCTGTGCTGTGCTCATTATGAGGGGCTCCCATCATCCCCGTGCTGTGCTCATTATGAGGGGCTTCCACCATCCCTGTGCTGTGCTCATTATGAGGGGCTCCCACCATCCCTGTGCTGTGCTCATTATGAGGGTCTCCCACCATCCCTGTGCTGTGCTCATTATGAGGGTCTTCCACCATCCCTGTGCTGTGCTCATTATGAGGGTCTTCCACCATCCCTGTGCTGTGCTCATTATGAGGGGCTCCCACCATCCCTGTGCTGTGCTCATTATGAGGGGCTCCCATCATCCCTGGGCTGTGCTGACTTCCTGGGTTTTTTAACTTCATCATAATGAATAATCGCAATTAACGAACATTCTTATTTTGTCCGATTCTGAATCCCCCATCGACTACCAGTACCAGTCTCCCATATTAAAAAAGGTAATTTTTCCAACCCTCACTCAGCAGCAGAAGAAATCCTCTGATTGGTCAACAAAACACCAGTCATGTTTCTGTTGTAATGGAATTTGGATCCGAAATTCGTAAACGAAATTTGGTATGAAATTCGGAAGCGTAGCAATTCGTATTTCGTATCCTCCCGAATGTAAGAATTTCCGGAAATTCGTACGATTTTTCGATTCGTATGAAACGAATCGCATATGTCTACAAGACAGGTGAAAAGACATTATCCTTCTGGTTTGGGGTCCGTTGAAGTAAACTGGCCTCTGGCCATGAGGGGACGCTACTCACCCCACCCCCCAGTGAACATGCTCAGTGGTGTAACCCGCAAATATTAGGCGATTTATTTGTTACAGGCCTTAAAAAAATAAAAACAATTCCACCTGGTTTTGCATTCTTACATTTCAAAAAAGAAAATCACAGGGAGGTCTTTCTTTGAAAATGGCAGCATAAAGAAACACGAAGCATTGCGTTTGGCGAGATGACTTCAGGGGTGACTGCCAGCGAGAAGAAATATTTGCAGCGTTCTGCTAAATAAATATTCATCCCGCCTATCCTTTTCTTTTTCCAGAAACGAAGATGATTTTATATCACAATAATAATTGCCGTGCTTTGTACAAAACAGATTGCAGATCTTGGAGCAGATAGCGAAATTCACTCATCATAAATTATTTTGCTAACTTGAATGCTGTTTTAATTTGGTCACATTTAGCTGAGACAAGTCGGGAAGTCTTAGTTAAATCCAACTGTTCCATTGTAAGCGCGGATGGCGAGACATTTTATCATACGCTGGGTTAGATAATGGCTGCGAAGCCGGTTATAATCTGCTCTGCTATTTAGCTGAAGATTCGTCTTTATCTTGGAACTTGTTGAGGGAAAGTGCTTATGCTGGTAATAACTCCGTGTGCCAAGGAAGAGATTCGTTTTGAGAAGAAAAGTATGTGTAATTGGGCACTTCAGATGTTCTCAAATTGTTTGTTTCCGTCTATCTCAGACGGCTGAGTAATTGTTCACCGAGGTACAGAAGACACTGTTGAGGGGAGTTTGTTGGGTCGTTGAGTTTGTTGTGACAGGCGAGGAAGCAACTTTACAAGCATGAAAATATTAATAATCATACTAATTATTAATAATTATAATTAATAATTATGGTAATACATAGAACATTATTATTATTATTATTATTATTATTATTATTATTATTATTATTATTTTATTAATAGTATAATAATTATTATTATTAATGTTACAAATATTAAGAAG